>NC_091390.1:9913743-9939339 GCF_038502225.1 Cherax quadricarinatus
TGAGAAGCTGAACAGGAGATTTAAGGAAGTTTTTACAGTAGAGACAGGAAGGGCTGAGAGAAGACAGCACAGAAGGAAGCTTCAAGAGGGAATATACCAACAAGTGTTGGATGACATACGAACAACTGAGGAGGAGGTGAAGAAGCTCTTAAGTGACCTTGACACCTCAAAGGTGATGGGACCGGACAAGATCTCCCCATGGGTCCTTAGAGAAGGAGCAGAGATGCTGTGCGTGCCTCTAACCACAATCTTCAACACATCCCTTGAAACTGGGCAACTACCTGAGAAAGGAAACAGAAACGAGGTACTAAACTGCAGACCTGTGTCTCTGACATGTATTGTGTGCAAAGTCATGGAGAAGATTATCAGGAGGAGAGTGGTCGAACACCTGGAAAGGAACAAGATTATAAATGAAAACCAGCATGGGTTCATGGAAGGCAAATCCTGTATCACAAACCTCCTGGAGTTTTATGACAAGTTAACAGAAGTAAGACACGAGAGAGAGGGGTGGGTAGATTGCGTTTTCCTAGACTGCAGGAAGGCCTTTGACACAGTTCCCCACAAGAGATTAGTGCAGAAGCTGGAGGATCAGGTGCATGTAAAAGGGAGGGCACTGCAATGGATCATGGAATACCTGACAGGGAGGCAGCAACGAGTCATGGTACGTGAAGAGGTATCACAGTGGGCGCCTGTTACGAGCGGGGTCCCACAGGGGTCAGTTCTAGGACCAGTGCTATTTTTGATATATGTGAACGACATGATGGAAGGAATAGACTCTGAAGTGACCCTGTTCGCAGATGATGTGAAGTTGATGAGAAGAATTAAATCGGACGAGGATGAGGCAGGACTGCAAAGAGACCTGGACAGGCTAGACATGTGGTCCAGTAACTGGCTTCTTGAATTCAATCCAGCCAAATGCAAAGTCATGAAGATTGGGGAGGGGCAAAGAAGACCGCAGACAGAGTATAGGCTAGGTGGACAAAGACTACAGACCTCACTCAGGGAGAAAGACCTTGGGGTGACCATAACAGCGAGCACATCACCGGAGGCACACATCAACCAAATAACTGCTGCAGCATACGGGCGCCTGGCAAACCTAAGAATAGCGTTCCGATACCTTAATAAAGAATCGTTCAAGACACTGTACACTGTGTATGTTAGGCCCATACTGGAGTATGCAGCACCAGTCTGGAACGCAGACCTGGTCAAGCACGTCAAGAAGTTAGAGAAAGTACAAAGGTTTGCAACAAGGCTAGTCCCAGAGCTCAAGGGAATGTCGTACGAGGAAAGGTTAAGGGAAATCGGACTGACGACACTGGAGGACAGAAGGGTCAGGGGAGACATGATAACGACATACAAGATACTGCGGGGAATAGACAAGGGGGACAGAGATAGGATGTTCCAGAGAGGGGACACAGGGACAAGGGGTCACAACTGGAAGCTGGAGACTCAGACGAGTCACAGGGACGTTAGGAAGTATTTCTTCAGTCATAGAGTTGTCAGCAAGTGGAATAGCCTAGCAAGTGAAGTAGTGGAGGCAGGAACCATACATAGTTTTAAGAAGTGGTATGTCAAAGCTCAGGAAGCAGAGAGAGAGAGGACCCAGTAGCGATCAGTGAAGAGGCGGGGCCAGGAGCTGAGTCTCGACCCCTGCAACCACAATTAGGTGAGTACAATACTGAGATCCCAGTATGGTGCCCACACTTGAACACTTGAACAGGTTTGAGGTCCCAGTGTGATGCCTACACTTGAACATTTGAACACTTGAACAAGTATGAGGTCCCAGTATGGTGGCCACACTTCAACACTTGAACAATACTGAGTTCCAAGTATGGCGCCCACACTTGAACACTTGAACAAGTATGAGGTCCCAGAATGATGCCCACACGGATAACGGAGATGAAACACCTCAATTACCGGGAGCGCTTGAAGTTCCTGAACCTGTATTCCCTATAACGCAGGTGGGAGAGATATATGATTATATACACCTGGAAAATCCTAGAGGGACTAGTACCGAACTTGCAGACGAAAATCACTCACAACGAAAGCAAAAGACTTGGCAGACGATGCAACATCCCCCCAATGAGGACGTGTCGAGTGTGCTCTCTACGGACTGAACCAAGAAACTCTCCATCGAGCAACTTTACCAGCAGCTTAAGGAAGAATAGAGGATGGCGAAGATGGAGATTCGGCGACTGACCGAGGAAAACAAGAAGATTAGTAGTAGTCCTCCTGTTTTGAGTCCTCAGGTCATGAAGGGAAACTGGTCAGTGGCTGGACAGCATGGAAAGAAGTTGACGATCAAGAAGACGAATGGAAAGGTAGAAACGATGAAGAAGAAAGAGACTGCTGTGGAAACTGTTGTGGAATCATCTAACGCATTCTCAGTGCTACCCGACGAGTGTGAGTCGACTACTGTGAACGTCACGATGAACGATACCAAGGAAGGTAAGAATATTGTTGTTGTTGGGGACAGCCAAGTTAGGTACATGGATAGGGCGTTCTGTTTGAAGGACAAAAGTAGGAGACAGGAAGTTTGTTTTCCTAGGGCTTGGAGGGTGGATATTGTTAGCCATCTGGATGACTTCATGAGAGGTAATGGGAGCAATCCTATTATCTGTCTCTGTGCTGGAGGCAATGGTTGGCAGACGTAGGAGTGAGGACCTGATTAGCAGGTATAGGTCAGCAATGGAGATAATTAGGAGGAAGGGTGGGAACCCTGTCATATGTGGTATTTTGCCAAGGAGAGGAATTTAAAACGAATAGTTGTTCAGGGCAATTGGTGTCAATTGCTTGCTGGACAAATACTGTAAGGAAAACGCGGTAACATTCATTGACAACTTGGACCTCTTCTATGGCAGAAATGACATGTATGCCAGGGATGGGGTTCACTTATCTAGGTCTAAGATGGGGCACTGGCAACTGCAGTGGAGGGAGCTGTTAGGGCTTTAAACTAGGAATAGTTAGTGGTATGGGTTTTAGCAGGAAAACAGTGAAGTCCCAGTGTAGTAATATTATGAGTTCTAGGGGAACTAGTAATAAGCAGAATGAGGTAGATATTGAAAAGTCAGTGACACTGGGTGTTAAGGACAGTAACAGGTTTAGTAGAAAAACAGAAATGAGCAGGAAGGGCAAAGAGAAAGGAGAGTCTTTCAATGTTTATTATGCTAATAGCCGTAGTGCTAAGAATAAGATGAACGAATTGAGATTAGTTGCTAGTGCAGGTAACATTGATGTATTTCCCATAACTGAGACGTGGTTTAATTCAAAAAGTCATGACATGTCTGCGGAATGTAACATTCAGGTTTTTAAATTTTTCCAAGTAGATAGAAGTATCGGGAAGGGGGTGGGGTGGCATTGTATGTCCGAGATCGCTTGAACTGTTGCGTGAAAACGGGTATTAAGTCTGAAATAACACATACAGAGTCTGTTTGGATAGAATTTTCAGAGGAGCATGAAAAATTTATTTTAGGTGCGATATACTGTCCCCCAAACTTAGATAGGGACCAAGGTAGACTACTATGGGAGGAAATTGCTAATGCCACAAAGCACGATGACGTAGTAATTCTAGGAGACTTTTACTTTAGCCATATTGATTGGAATTTCTTGACTGGGAATTTAGAATCATACGACTTCTTAGAAGCAGTTCAGGATTGTGTTTTGAAGCAGTTTGTGACAGAACCTACAAGGGGAAATAACCTGCTTGACTTAATTCTGGCAAACAATGAATCCCTTGTTAATAATTTAGAAATTTCAGAGGAACTGGGTGCTAGCGACCACAAATCAATTACATTTAGCATTGAATGGAAGTATGATTGAATGGATAACTTAGTAACAATCACAGATTTTGGCTTAGCAGATTACGATGGGCTTAGAGAACACTTATCATCTGTTGACTGGGGTAACTAAGATAGCATTTTTCTGAACACTATGCTTGCTGCTCAAAGAACGTTTATCCTGTAAAAAGAAATTAGATCAAATAGAAATGACCCAAAAATGGACGAAAAATAGGCTTAAATATGTACTTGGGCATAAGAAGGGAATTTATACGCATATCAAAAGAGGTGAGGGTCATCTTATGAATCAGTATATTGACATTAAGAGGGACATTAAAGAGGGGATAAGAAAAGTTGAAAGGGACTATGAAAATAAAGTTGCTAGGGATTAGAAAACTAACCCAAAAAGTTTTTTCCAGGTCTATAGAACAAAAGTTAGAGATAAGATAGGTCCCCTTAAAAATAACTATTGGCATCTTACTGACAAAGAGAATGAAATGTGCTCGATTTTAAATAATTTTTTCTCTCGGTTTTTGCACAGGAAGACACTAACAATATTCCAGTAATAAATTTTTATAGTGGGCCTGAAGAAGATAAATTATGTAACATAACAGTCACTTGTGAAATGGTGTGAAACAGATAGACAGACTGAAGCAAAATAAGTCGCCGGGTCCTGATGAGGTTTTTCTAAGGTTCTTAAGGAATGCAAAATGGAACTCTGTGAACCATTAACTAATATTTTTAATTTATCTCTTCAAACAGGTGTAGTGTCTGATATGTGGAAGATGGCTTAATGTAATTCCTATTTTTAAAGCAGGGGACAAGTCGTTACCGTCAAATTATCCCCCAATAAGCCTGACCTCAATTGTAGGGAAATTACTAGAGTCAATTATAGCTCAGATTATAAGAAGCCATCTCGATAAGCATAGCTTCATTACTGATACTCAGCATGGATTCACGAGAGGCCGGTCTTGTCTAACTAATCTATTAACTTTCTTCAGTAAAGCTTTTGAGGCTGTTGATCACAATAAAGAATTTGATATTATTTACTTAGATTTTAGTTGTTCCACACCAAAGACTGTTAAAGAAAGTGGCAGCTCATGACATTGGGGGAAAAGTGCTCTCGTGGATCAAGTCATGGCTCTCAGACAGGAAGCAGAGAGTGTCCATAAATGGGGTTAAATCTGAGTGGGGATCTGTAACAAGTGGCGTTCCACAGGGATCAGTCTTGGGCCCATTGTTATTTATAATATATATCAATGATCTTGATGAGGGAATTATTAGTGAAATGAGCAAATTCGCCGATGACACAAAGATAGGTAGGATAATTGATTCAAACGTAGATATCAGGGAACTTCAGGAGGATTTAGACAAACTCAATACCTGGTCAGCAAAGTGGCAGATGCAGTTCAATGTAGATAAATGCAAGGTTCTGATGGTCGGGAGTGTCCATAACCCTAGCACTTATAAGTTAAATAATGTAGAACTTATTCATACAGATTGTGAAAAGGACTTGGGGGTCATGGTGAGCAGTAACCTTAACCCAAGACATAAGAACATAAGAAAGGAGGAACACTGCAGCAGGCCTGTTGGCCCATACTAGGCAGGTCCTTTACAATTCATCCCACTAACAAAACATTTGACCAACCCAATTTTCAATGCTACCCAAGAAATAAGCTCTGATGTGCAAGTCCCACTCAAATCCAACCCCTCCCACTCATATACTTATCCAACCTAAATTTGAAACTACCCAAAGTCCTAGTCTCAATAACCCAACTAGGTAGACTGTTCCACTCATCAACTGCCCTATTTCCAAACCAATACTTTCCTGTGTCCTTTCTAAATCTAAACTTATCTAATTATAATCCATTACTGCGGGTTCTCTCTTGGAGAGACGTCCTCAAGACCTTATTAATATCCCCTTTATTAATACTTATCTTCCACTTATACACTTCGATCAGGTCTCCCCTTATTCTTCGTCTAACAAGTGAATGTAATTTAAGAGTCTTCAATCTTTCGTCATAAGGAAGACTTCTAATGCTATGTATTAATTTAGTCTTCCTATGCTGAATGTTTTCTAACGAATTTATGTCCATTCTGTAATATGGAGACCAGAATTGAGCTGCATAATCTAGGTGAGGCCTTACTAATGATGTATAAAGCTGCAGTATGACCTCTGGACTTCTGTTGCTTACACTTCTTGATATAAATCCCAGTAATATATTTGCATTATTACGTACGCTTAGGCATTGCTGTCTTGGTTTAAGGTTGCTGCTCACCATAACCCCCAAGTCCTTTTCGCAATCTGTATGGCTAAGTTCTACATCATTTAACTTGTAAGTGCTAGGGTTATGGACACTCCCGAGCTTCAGAACCTTGCATTTATCTACATTGAACTGCATCTGCCACTTTTCTGACCAAGAATATAGTTTGTTTAAATCCTCATGAAGTTCCCTGATATCTACGTTTGAATCAATTATCCTACCTATCTTTGTGTCATCGGCGAATTTGCTCATATCACTAGTAATTCCCTCATCAAAATCATTGATATATATTATAAACAACAACGGGCCCAAGACTGATCCCTGTGGAACGCCACTTGTTACAGATCCCCACTCGGATTTAACCTCATTTATGGACACTCTATGCTTCCTGTCTGTGAGTCATGACTTGATCCACGAGAGCACTTTTCCCCCAATGCCATGAGCTGCCGCTTTCTTTAACAGTCTTTGGTGTGGAACTCTATCAAAAGCCTTACTAAAATCTAAGTAAATAATATCAAATTCTTTATCGTGGTCAACAGCCTCAAAAGCTTTACTGAAGAAAGTTAATAAATTAGTTAGACAAGACCGGCGTCTCGTGAATCCATGCCGAGTATCATTAATCAAGCTATGCTTATCGAGATGGCTTCTTATAATTTCAGCTATAATTGACTCTAGTAATTTGCCTACAATTGAGGTCAGGCTTATTGGGCGGTAATTTGACGGTAGCGACTTGTCCCCTGCTTTAAAAATAGGAATTACATTAGCCATCTTCCACATATCAGACACTACACCTGTTTGAAGAGATAAATTAAAAATATTAGTTAATGGTTCACAGAGTTCCATTTTGCATTCCCTAAGAACCCTTGAAAAAATCTCATCAGGACCCGGCGACTTATTTTGCTTCAGTCTGTCTATCTGCTTCACAACCATTTCACTAGTGACTGTGATGTTACAAAATTTATCTTCTTCTAGCCCACTATAAAAATTTATTACTGGAATATTGTTAGTGTCTTCCTGTGTAAAAACCGAGAGAAAATAATTATTTAAAATCGAGCACATTTCATTCTCTTTGTCAGTAAGATGCCAATAGTTATTTTTAAGGGGACCTATCTTATCTCTAACTTTTGTTCCATAGACCTGGAAAAAACTTTTTGGGTTAGTTTTAAAATCCCTAGCAACTTTAATTTCATAGTCCCTTTTAGCTTTTCTTATCCCCTTTTTAATGTCCCTCTTAATGTCAATATACTGATTCATAAGATGACCCTCACCTCTTTTGATACGCCTATAAATTCCTTTCTTATACCCTAGTAGATATTTGAGCCTATTATTCATCCATTTTGGGTCATTTCTATTTCATCTAATTTCTTTATATGGGATAAACGTTCTTTGAGCAGCATGTATTGTGTTCAGAAAACTGTCATTTTGATACCTCTCTTCGTTACCCCAGTCAACAGATGATAAGTGTTCTCTAATTCCATCGTAATCTGGTAAGCGAAAATTTGGGACTGTTACTGAGTTATCGCTACTATCATACTTCCATTCAATGCTAAATGTAATTGATTTGTGGTCGCTAGCACCCAGTTCCTCTGAAATTTCTAAATTATTATCAATGGATTCATTGTTTGCCAGAACTAAGTCAAGCAGGTTGTTTCCCCTTGTAGGTTCTGTCACAAACTGCTTCAAAAACCAACCCTGAACTACTTCTAAGAAGTCGTATGATTCTAAATTCCCAGTCAAGAAATTCCAGTCAATATGACTAAAGTTAAATTCTCCTAGAATTACTACATTATCGTGCCTCGTGGCCTTAACAATTTCCTCCCATAGTAGTCTCCCTTGGTCCCTATCTAAGTTTGGGGGACGGTATATCACTTCTAAAATCAGTTTTTCATGCCCCTCTGAAAATTCTATCCAAACAGACTATGTATGTGTTACTTTAGACTTAATACCCGTTTTTATGCAAGAGTTCAATCAATCTCGGACAGACAATGCCACTCCACCCCCCTTCCCGACACTTCTGTCTACTTGGAACAATTTAAAACCCTGAATGTGACATTCCGCAGGCATGTCCCGACTTTTTGAATTAAACCACGTCTCAGTTAAGGCAAATACATCATGTTACTTGCACTAGCAACTAATCTCAACTCGTCCATCTTATTCCTAGCACTACGGCTATTAGCATAATAAACAGTGGTGACGTGTACTTAGCTCAGTGGTGACGTGTACTTAGCTCAGTGGTGACGTGTACTTAGCTCTGTGAAGACCTGTTTGTGTGCTCTTGAGTGGTGACCTGTACTTTGAGTGCTCACCTATACTTACATAAGAACATAAGAAAGGAGGAACACTGCAGCAGGCCTGTTGGCCCATACTAGGCAGGTCCTTTACAATTCATCCCACTAACAAACATTTGACCTACCCAATTTTCAATGCTACCCAAGAAATAAGCTCTGATGTGCAAGTCCCACTCAAATCCAACCCCTCCCACTCATGTACTTATCCAACCTAAATTTGAAACTACCCAAAGTCCTAGCCTCAATAACCCAACTAGGTAGACTGTTCCACTCATCAACTACCCTATTTCCAAACCAATACTTGCCTATGTCCTTTCTAAATCTAAACTTATCTAATTTAAATCCATTACTGCGGGTTCTCTCTTGGAGAGATATCCTCAAGACCTTGTTAATATCCCCTTTATTAATACCTATCTTCCACTTATACACTTCGATCAGGTCTCCCCTCATTCTTCGTCTAACAAGTGAATGTAACTTAAGAGTCTTCAATCTTTCTTCATGTGGGGGGTGTGACAAAGTATATGTAGGGGAAACAGCCAGAACTCTGGACATTAGAATAGCAGAACACAAAAATGCTTGCAGAAATGATGACCGCAAAAACGCATGTGTTCAACATAGAGACGATGTTGGACACCTCATGAAATTCAATGAAGCTAAACTAGTTATTAAAGAAGACGACTTAAGACGGAGAAAATGCATTGAAGCTGCACTAATTTCTGTCAGTAACACTATAAAGCAAAAATCCGGTAGTTACAGTATTTCAAAATTACTAAGCAAGAGGATATTACCCATCCTGGGAACTGGTGTTACTTGATGCCAGCAGGTCCCTCTCTAACCTCACCTCCTTAGTTCCATTACTACTACTACTACTACTATTACCACCTCTACTCACGCTTCACCTCACCTGACTCCCACCAGTATATATATGTGTGTTTTCTTAGTTTTCTCTGTATTAGGACTGAAGAAGCCACTCGTGGCGAAACGTTTCCTTTAATAAATGTCCTGAACTGTACATAAGTGTCTTTTTCCACATTGCTGTCTTGGTTTAAGGTTGCTGCTTACCATAACCCCCAAGTCCTTTTCGCAATCTGTATGGTTAAGTTCTACATTATTTAACTTATAAGTGCTAGGGTTATGGACACTCCCGAGCTTCAGAACCTTGCATTTATCTACATTGAACTGCATCTGCCACTTTTCTGACCAAGAGTAGAGTTTGTCTAAATCCTCCTGAAGTTCCCTAACATCTACGTTTGAATCAATTATCCTACCTATCTTCGTGTCTTGTTTGCTCCCTGGACTGAACCAAGATGCCCTCCATCGAGCAACTTTACCAGCAACTTAAGGAAGAATTGAGGGCAGCGAAGATGGAGATACGGCGATTGACCAAGGAAAACAAGAGGATTCGTAGTAGTCCTCCTGTTTCGAGTCCTCAGGTCAAGAAGGGATCGTGGTCAGTGGCTGGACAGCAGGGGACGACGAAGTTGACGATCAAGAAGACGAATGGAAAGCCAGAAACGATGAAGAAGAAAGAGACTGCTGTGGAAACTCCCGTGGAAACCTCCAACGCATTCTCGGTGCTACCCGACGAATGTGAGTCTACTACTGGGATCGTCACGACGAACGACAACAAGGAAGGTAAGAATATTGTTGTTGTTGGGGATAGCCAGGTTAGATACATGGATAGGGCATTCTGCTTGAAGGACAGGAGTAGGAGACAAAGGGTATGCTTTCCTGGGGCTGGGATGGAGGACATTGTTAGCCGGCTTGACAACATCATGAACGGTAATGGGATCAATCCTATTATTTGCCTCAGTGCTGGAGGCAATGATGTAGGCAAGCGTAGAAGTGAGGATTTAGTTAGAAAGTTCAGGACAGCTATAGACATGATTAGGAAGAAGGGGGGGCGCCCTGTTATATGTGGCATTTTGCCAAGAAGAGGTGTTGGTAATGAATGGTTGCCCAGAACAATTGGTATTAATTGTTGGCTGGATAAACACTGTAAGGATAATGCAGTACCATTCATTGACAACTGGGACAACTTCTATGGCCGAAATGACATGTATGCCAGGGATGGGGTTCACTTATCCAGGGCAGGTGTGGGTTTTCTTGCTAACTCAGTTGAGGGGGTTGTTAGGACTTTAAACTAGGATTAGTTAGAGGTATGGGTTTTGAAATGATTAATAATGAGTATGGATATATTGACTTATGCTCTGATATTAAGAATCTTAATAGTAACTGTCATGGAGTAACTCTGGGTAATGATAATTTCAGAAATTGTGTAAAAACAAAGATGAATAGGAAAAATGTGCAGAAGAAAAAACATATGATGGTATTTTATGCTAACAGTCGAAGTGCAAGAAATAAAATTAATGAACTACGTTTGGTAGCATGTGCTGGGAACTTTGATATCATTATTAATGATATTCTCATCACCACATTTGATATCATTGCATTAACTGAAACGTGGTATGATTTAAAGAGTCGGGATATGACTGCTGAGTGTAATATTCAGGGATTTAAGTTGTTCAATGTGGATAGATGTAATGGGAAGGGGGGAGGAGTTGCATTGTATGTTCGAGAAAATATTAATTGTTGCATAAAAACAGGTATAAAAATAGATGGAGCAGTAACAGAGTCTGTTTGGGTAGAGTTCGTGGAGGGTCAAGAAAAACTAATTCTAGGTGTAATATACCGACCTCCAGGCTTGGATCACGATAGAGGGAGACTTCTTTGGGACGAAATTGTTAGGGCTTCTGGACACAGTAACGTAGTCATAGTAGGGAACTTTAACTTCAGCCAAATTGACTGGAATTCTTTGACAGGTAATCTAGAGTCCAGTGACTTCATGGAAACAGTTCAGGACTGTTTTCTGAAACAGAGTGTAACTGAACCTACCAGGGGTAATAATTTGCTAGACCTAGTCTTGTCAAATAAGGAAACACTCGTGAATAATCTGGAGATCACTGAAGAGCTTGGCGCAAGTGATCACAAATCCATCACCTTTAGCATTAATTGGGAATGCAAGAATAATGATAATACAGTAAAAATCCCCGATTTTCGTTCTGCCGATTATAATGGACTTAGGGAACATCTGTCTAATCTTGATTGGGGTTATCTAGCTAATGATTTTATTGACGATAATCATACTTATGAATATGAAGGGATCTGCTTTTATGATTGTTTTCTTAATAATGTACACAGTGCCCAGAGTATATACATTCCTCAGAGAGAAATTAGGTCTAATAATAACGATCCCAAATGGGTTAACAGGAGGCTAAAGCATCTATTAGGGGAGAAAAGGGGAATTTATAGGCTCATCAGAAGAGGAGAGGTTAACCTTACTGACCAATATGTTCAGCTTAAAAGAGAAGTAAAAAAGGCGATTAGAAAGGCTAAACGTGACTATGAAATTAGAGTTGCTAATGAATCAAAGACTAATCCAAAGGGGTTCTTTCAAGTGTATAGGACGAAGGTGAAGGAAAAAGTAGGACCTCTGAAATCTGGGAATGGACAGCTGACGGATAATGAACTGGAAATGTGTTCCTTATTTAATGACTATTTTTTGTCAGTTTTTACACAGGAAGATGTAAATGAGATTCCAGTAATTAACAATTATTTAGTTCCTGATGAATTTAAGTTAACTAATATTACTGTCACGAGGGACATGGTTATTAAACAGATAGACAAACTGAAACAAAATAAGTCCCCGGGACCCGATGAGTTGTTTTTAAGGGTACTTAAGGAATGCAAGATGGAGCTTAGTCAGCCATTAACGAGTGTATTCAATGCGTCCATCCTTACCAGTGTTGTGCCAGAGATGTGGAAGATGGCTAATGTGGTTCCTATATTCAAATCAGGGGATAAGTCCACTCCTTCAAATTACCGTCCAATAAGCCTGACATCTATAGTGGGCAAGTTATTAGAATCAATTATAGCTGACATTATCAGAAGTCACCTTGAAGAGCATAACTTGATAAATGAATCTCAGCATGGATTCACGAGAGGTCGTTCCTGCCTGACAAACTTACTGACGTTCTTCAATAGAACATTTGAGGCAGTTGACAGTGATAAGGAATATGATATTGTTTATTTGGATTTTAGTAAAGCCTTCGACGGAGTACCTCACAAGAGACTCTTAAGAAAAGTGGCAGCTCATGGTATAGGAGGTAAAGTTCTAGCATGGATTGAGGCATGGCTTACCAATAGAAAGCAGAGAGTTACCATTAATGGAGTGAAATCTGAATGGGGATTAGTCACTAGTGGCGTTCCACAAGGATCAGTTTTAGGCCCTCTCTTGTTCATAATTTACATTAATGACCTTGATGAAGGGATTACTAGTGACATGAGTAAGTTTGCTGATGATACAAAGATAGGCCGTATAATTCACTCTGAGGAGGATATCAATGAACTCCAGGACGATTTGAACAAATTAATGTCTTGGTCTGAGAAATGGCAGATGAAGTTTAATGTGGATAAATGTAAGGTACTTGCCCTTGGTAATGAAAATAACCCTCGAAGCTATAATCTAGGTGAAGTAGAGCTTGGTCATACAGAATGTGAAAAAGACTTGGGAGTCATGGTAAGCAGAAATCTAAAGCCAAGACAGCAGTGCCTCAGTGTGCGCAACAAGGCCAACAGATTACTTGGATTTATCTCATGGTTCTTATGAGTGGGAGGGGTTGGATTTGAGTGGGACTTGCACATCGGAGCTTGTTTCTTGGGTGGCATTGAAAATTGGGTTGGTCAAATGATTGGTTAGTGGGATAAATTGTAAAGGACCTGCCTAGTATGGGCCAACAGGCCTGCTGCAGTGTTCCTCCTTTCTTATGTTCTTATGTTCTTATAGTAAGTTCCTCGTCAAGATCAGCTTCAGAGACCTCTCCTCATAGTAAGTTCCTCGTCAAGATCAGCTTCAGAGACCTCTCCTCATAGTAAGTTCCTCGTCAAGATCAGCTTCAGAGACCTCTCCTCATAGTAAGTTCCTCTCAGATTTAAGTCATGTTTTGTTGCAAACATTTTGACCTTTTCTAGATTCTTCAGTATTGTTCAAGTGTTCAAGTGTGGACACCATACTGGAACCTAACACTTGTTCAAGTATTCAAGTGTGGACACCATACTGGGACCTAACACTTGTTCAAGTGTTCAAGTGTGGACACCATACTGGGACCTAATACTTGTTCAAGTGTTCAAGTGTGGACACCATACTGGGACCTAACACTTGTTCAAGTGTTCAAGTGTGGACACCATACTGGAACCTAATACTTGTTCAAGTGTTCAAGTGTGGACACCATACTGGGACCTAATACTTGTTCAAGTGTTCAAATGTTCAAGTGTTTACCTGGAGTTTACCTGGAGAGAGTTCCGAGGGTCAACGCCCCCGCGGCCCGGTCTCTGACAAGCCTTCTGGTGCATCAGAGTCTGTTACTTCTTGCTGCACTCAATCCAACGTACTAGCCTCAGCCCGGCTGGTCAGGTACCGACTTTAGGTGCTTGTCCAGTGCCAGCTTGAAGTTTGCCAGGGGTCTATTGGTAATCCCCCTTATGTATGCTGGGAGGCAGTTGAACAGTCTCGGGCCCCTGACACTTATTGTATTGTCTCTTAACGTGCTAGTGAACATAAGAACATAAGAAAGGAGGAACACTGCAGCAGGCTTGTTGGCCCACACTAGGCAGGTCCTTTACAATCCATCCCACTAACTAAACATTTGCCCAACCCAATTTTCAATTCTACCCAAGAAATAAGCTCTGATCTGAAAGTCCCACTCAAATCCAACCACTCCCACTCATGTACTTATCCAACCTAAATTTGAAACTACCCAAAGTCCCAGCCTCAATAACCCAACTAGGTAGACTGTTCCACTCATCAAATACCCTATTTCCAAACCAATACTTTCCTATGTCCTTTCTAAATCTAAACTTATCTTATCAGTGGTGACGTGTACTTAGCTCTGTCAAGACCTGTTTGTGCGCTCTCTGTGAATCTGAACCAGGATGCCCTCTCTTGAGCAACTTTACCAGCAGCTGAGAGAAGAGCTCAGAGTTGCTAAGATGGAGATACGGCGATTAACGGAGGAGAACAAGAGGATTCGTAGTAATCCTCCTGTTGTGAGTCCCCAGGTTAAGAGGGGAGCTTGGTCAGTGGCCGGGCAACATGGAACCAAGCTGAAGATCAAGAAAACGGTTGGAGAGGCAGAAACAACGAGAAACCAGAAGACTACCGTGGAAACTTCCAACCCATTTTCGGTGCTACCCGACGAATGTGAGTGTTCTACTGGGAATGCCACATCGAGCACCAAAGAAGCATTGGCAGACGTGAGTGAGACATCCCTAGAAACCCCAAAGAAGACCATCGAGAACGTCTTGACGAATTCTACAAGTGGTGTAATGCTACCTGGCGAATGTGAGTCGACTACTCGGAGCATCACGACGGACGACGCCAAGGAAGGTAAAAACATTGTTGTTGTTGGGGATAGCCAGATTAAGTACATGGATAGGGCATTCTGCTTGAAGGACAGGAGTAGGAGGCAGAGAGTGTGTTTTCCTGGGGCTGGGATGAAGGATATTGTTAGCCGTCTGGATGACATCATGAGAGGTAATGGGAGCAATCCTATTATCTGTCTCAGTGCTGGAGGCAACGATGTTGGCAGACGTAGGAGTGAGGACCTGATTAGCAGGTATAGGTCAGCAATAGAGATAATTAGGAAGAAGGGTGGCAAACCTGTCATATGTGGCATTTTGCCAAGGAGAGGAGTTGGAAATGAATGGTTGTCCAGAGCAATTGGTGTCAATTGCTGGCTGGACAAATACTGTAAGGAAAATGCGGTAACATTCATTGACAACTGGGACCTCTTCTATGGCAGAAATGACATGTATGCCAGGGATGGGGTTCACTTGTCTAGGTGTGGGGTGGGAGCACTGGCCAACGCAGTGGAGGGAGCTGTTAGGTCTTTAAACTAGGAATAGTTAGTGGTATGGGTTTTGGCGGGAAAACTGTGAAGTAGCAGGGTAGTAACATGAGTACTAGGAGAACTAGTAATAGGCAAAATGAGGAGGATATTGGAAAGCCAGTGGCACTAATTGACAATGACAGTAATAGGTTTAGTGGAATAACAGAAAGGAGCAGGAAGGGTAAAGAGATAGGAGGGTCATTAAATATTTATTACACAAATAGTCGCAGTGCTAGGAATAAGATGGACGAGTTGAGACTAGTTGCTAGTGCAGGTAACATAGATGTATTTGCCATTACTGAGACGTGGTTTAATTCAAAAAGTCGGGACATGCCTGCAGAATGTCACATTCAGGGTTTTAAATTGTTCCAAGTAGATAGAAGTATCGGGAAGGGGGGTGGGGTGGCATTGTATGTCTGAGATCGCTTGAACTGTTGCATAAAAACAGGTATTAAGTCTGAAGTAACACATACAGAGTCTGTTTGGATAGAATTTTCAGAGGGGCATGAAAAATTAATTTTAGGTGTGATATACCGTCCCCCAAATTTAGATAGGGACCAGGGGAGACTACTATGGGAGGAAATTGTTAGGGCCACAAGGCACGATAATGTAGTAATTCTAGGAGACTTTAACTTTAGTCATATTGATTGGAATTTCTTAACTGGGAATTTAGAATCATACGATTTCTTAGAAGTAGTTCAGGATTGTTTTTTGAAGCAGTTTGTGACAGAACCTACAAGGGGTAATAACCTGCTTGACTTAGTTCTGGCAAACAATGAATCCCTTGTTAATAATTTAGAAGTTTCAGAGGAACTGGGTGCCAGCGACCACAAATCAATTACATGTAGAATTGAATGGAAGTATGATAGTAGGGATAACTCAGTAACAGTCCCAGATTTTCGCTTAGCAGATTACGATGGGCTTAGAGAACACTTATCATCTGTTGACTGGGGTAACGAAGAGAGCTATCAATATGACAGTTTTCTGAACACAATACATGCTGCTCAAAGAACGTTTATCCCTTATAAGGAAATTAGATCAAATAGAAATGACCCAAAATGGATGAATAATAGGCTGAAATATCTACTAGGGCATAAGAAAGGAATTTATAGGCGTATCAAAAGAGGCGAAGGTCATCTTATGAATCAGTATATTGACATTAAGAGGGACATTAAAAAGGGGATAAGAAAAGCTAAAAGGGACTATGAAATTAAAGTTGCTAGGGATTCTAAAACTAACCCAAAAAGTTTTTTCCAGGTCTATAGAACAAAAGTCAGAGATAAGATAGGTCCCCTTAAAAATAACTATGGGCATCTTACTGACAAAGAGAATGAAATGTGCTCGATTTTAAATAATTATTTTCTCTCGGTTTTTACACAGGAAGACACTAATAATATTCCGGTAATTAATTTTTATAGTGGATCAGAAGAAGATAAATTATGTAACATCACAGTCACTAGTGAAATGGTTGTGAAGCAGATAGACAGACTGAAGCAAAATAAGTCACCGGGTCCTGATGAGGTTTTTTCAAGGGTTCTAAAGGAATGCAAAATGGAAGTCTGTGAACCATTAACTAATATTTTTAATTTATCTCTTCAAACAGGTGCAGTGTCTGATATGTGGAAGATGGCTAATGTAATTCCTATTTTTAAAACAGGGGACAAGTCGTTACCGTCAAATTACCGCCCAATAAGCCTGACCTCAATTGTAGGCAAATTACTAGAGTCAATTATAGCTGAGATTATAAGAAGCCATCTCGATAAGCATAGCTTGATTAATGATACTCAGCATGGATTCACAAGAGGCCGGTCTTGTCTAACTAATTTATTAACTTTCTTCAGTAAAGCTTTTGAGGCTGTTGACCACGATAAAGAATTTGATATTATTTACTTAGATTTTAGTAAGGCATTTGATAGAGTTCCGCACCAAAGACTGTTGAAGAAAGTAGCAGCTCATGGCATTGGGGGAAGGGTGCTCTCGTGGATCGAATCATGGCTCACAGACAGGAAGCAAAGAGTGTCCATAAATGGGGTTAAATCCGAGTGGGGATCAGTAACAAGTGGCGTTCCACAGGGATCAGTCTTGGGCCCGTTGTTGTTTATAATATATATCAATGATCTTGATGAAGGAATTACTAGTGATATGAGCAAATTCGCCGATGACACGAAGATAGGTAGGATAATTGATTTAAACGTAGATGTTAGGGAACTTCAGGAGGATTTAGACAAACTCTACTCTTGGTCAGAAAAGTGGCAGATGCAGTTCAATGTAGATAAATGCAAGGTTCTGAAGCTCGGGAGTGTCCATAACCCTAGCACTTATAAGTTAAATAATGTAGAACTTAACCATACAGATTGCGAAAAGGACTTGGGGGTTATGGTAAGCAGCAACCTTAAGCCAAGACAGCAATGCCTAAGCGTACGTAATAAGGCAAATAGATTACTGGGATTTATATCAAGAAGTGTAAGCAACAGAAGTCCAGAGGTCATACTGCAGCTTTATACATCATTAGTAAGGCCTCACCTAGATTATGCAGTTCAATTCTGGTCTCCATATTACAGAATGGACATAAATTCGTTAGAAAACATTCAGCGTAGGATGACTAAATTAATACATAGCATTAGAAATCTTCCTTATGAAGAAAGATTGAAGACTCTTAAGTTACATTCACTTGTTAGACGAAGAATGAGGGGAGACCTGATCGAAGTGTATAAGTGGAAGATAGGTATTAATAAAGGGGATATTAACAAGGTCTTGAGAATATCTCTCCAAGAGAGAACCCGCAGTAATGGATTTAAATTAGATAAGTTTAGATTTAGAAAGGACATAGGAAAGTATTGGTTTGGAAATAGGGTAGTTGATGAGTGGAACAGTCTACCTAGTTGGGTTATTGAGGCTAGGACTTTGGGTAGTTTCAAATTTAGGTTGGATAAATACATGAGTGGGATGGGTTGGATTTGAGTGGGACTTGCACATCAGAGCTTATTTCTTGGGTAGTATTGAAAATTGGGTAGGTCAAATGTTTGTTAGTGGGATGAAATGTAAAGGACCTGCCTAGTATGGGCCAACAGGCCTGCTGCAGTGTTCCTCCTTTCTTATGTTCTTATGTTCTTATGAATAATAGCCTGAAATATCTGCTAGGGCATAAGAAAGGAATTTATAGGCGTATCAAAGGAGGCGAGGGTCATCTTATGAATCAGTATATTGACATTAAGAGGGACATTAAAAAGGGGATAAGAAAAGCTAAAAGGGACTATGAAATTAAAGTTGCTAGGGATTCTAAAACTAACACAAAAAGTTTTTTCCAGGTATATAGAACAAAAGTCAGAGATAAGATAGGTCCCCTTAAAAATAACTATGGGCATCTTACTGACAAAGAGAATGAAATGTTCTGGATTTTAAATAATTATTTTCTCTCGGTTTTTACACAGGAAGACACTAATAATATTCCGGTAATTAATTTTTATAGTGGATCAGAAGAAGATAAATTGTGTAAAGTAAAAGGACACAAGTGCAAGTAATGTGACATTTATTGTGGCAACGTTTCGCTCTCCAGGAGGTTTATCAAGCCATTACGTAATGGCTTGATAAAGCTCCTGGAGAGCGAAACGTTGCCACAATAAATGTCACATTAGTTGCACTTGTGTCCTTTTACTTTACATATTGTCGGTAATTCTACCAACTTTATTACAAGATAAATTATGTAACATCACAGTCACTAGTGAAATGGTTGTGAAGCAGATAGACCGACTGAAGCAAAATAAGTCACCGGGTCCTGATGAGGTTTTTTCAAGGGTTCTAAAGGAATGCAAAATGGAAGTCTGTGAACCATTAACTAATATTTTTAATTTATCTCTTCAAACAGGTGTAGTGTCTGATATGTGGAAGATGGCTAATGTAATTCCTATTTTTAAAACAGGGGACAAGTCGTTACCGTCAAATTACCGCCCAATAAGCCTGACCTCAATTGCAGGCAAATTACTAGAGTCAATTATAGCTCAAATTATAAGAAGCCATCTCGATAAGCATAGCTTGATTAATGATACTCAGCATGGATTCACAAGAGGCCGGTCTTGTCCAACTAATTTATTAACTTTCTTCAGTAAAGCTTTTGAGGCTGTTGACCACGATAAAGATTTTGATATTATTTACTTAGATTTTAGTAAGGCATTGGATAGAGTTCCGCACCAAAGACTGTTGCAGCTCATGGCATTGGGGAAAGAGTGCTCTCGTGGATCGAATCATGTCTCACAGACAGGAAGCAGAGAGTGTCCATAAATGGGGTTAAATCCGAGTGGGGATCAGTAACAAGTGGCGTTCCACAGGGATCAGTCTTGGGCCCGTTGTTATTTATAATATATATCAATGATCTTGATGAAGGAATTACTAGTGATACGAGCAAATTCGCCGATGACACGAAGATAGGTAGGATAATTGATTCAAACGTAGATGTTAGGGAACTTGAGGAGGATTTAGACAAACTACTCTTGGTCAGAAAAGTGGCAGATGCAGTTCAATGTAGATAAATGCAAGGTTCTGAAGCTCGGGAGTGTCCATAACCCTAGCACTTATAAGTTAAATGATGTAGAACTTAGCCATACAGATTGCAAAAAAGACTTGGGGGTTATGGTAAGCAGCAACCTTAAACCAAGACAGCAATGCCTAAGCGTATGTAATAAGGCAAATAGATTACTGGGATTTGTATCAAGAAGTGTAAGCAACAGAAGTCCAGAGGTCATACTGCAGCTTTATACATCATTAGTAAGGCCTCACCTAGATTATGCAGTTCAATTCTGGTCTCCATATTACAGAATGGACATAAATTCGTTAGAAAACATTCAGCGTAGGATGACTAAATTAATACATAGCATTAGAAATCTTCCTTATGAAGAAAGATTGAAGACTCTTAAGTTACATTCACTTGTTAGACGAAGAATGAGGGGAGACCTGATCGAAGTGTATAAGTGGAAGATAGGTATTAATAAAGGGGATGGTATAAACCTTGGTAATAAATACCGACAAGTTGTGGAAAAAGACACTTATGTACAGTTCAGGACATTTATTAAAGGAAACGTTTCGCCACGAGTGGCTTCTTCAGTCCTAATACAGAGAAAACTAAGAAAACACACATATATATAGTGGTGGGAGTCAGGTGAGGTGAAGCGTGAGTAGAGGTGGTAATAGTAGTAGTAGTAGTAATGGAACTAAGGAGGTGAGGTTAGAGAGGGACCTGCTGGCATCAAGTAACACCAGTTCCCAGGATGGGTAATATCCTCTTGCTTAGTAATTTTGAAATACTGTAACTACCGGATTTTTGCTTTATAGTGTTACTGACAGAAATTAGTGCAGCTTCAATGCATTTTCTCCGTCTTAAGTCGTCTTCTTTAATAACTAGTTTAGCTTCATTGAATTTCATGAGGTGTCCAACATCGTCTCTATGTTGAACACATGCGTTTTTGCGGTCATCATTTCTGCAAGCATTTTTGTGTTCTGCTATTCTAATGTCCAGAGTTCTGGCTGTTTCCCCTACATATACTTTGTCACACCCCCCACATGGTATAGTGTAGATTCCTGCACTTGTGCCAGAATCATGCTTGGGTTTTTGTATCAGGTTCCTAATAGTAGTTGAAGAGCTGGTAGATATTTTAGCCAGTTTTCTGTCAAACATGATGATCTTCTACATTTCTTCTCTCACCATGACACAAGAACTAAAAGAGGGGTGGTCAGTCGTCACGTGAGGTCACAGACCCTGAGCTGCTTTGGGGATTAGTGTGGACGGTTACAAAGCATGGCTTGCTTCTGCAGTGTTTTAAAAATTGAGGTTGGAGAGTTGAAGGAGGAGGTCTTGCTTCTCCAGGAGGAGATTAGGAGGCTGAAGGTCCACCTCAATGGGTCTGGGAGAGAGTGTGAGGTGGCTGGAGTTGTGGGGAATGAGGCTTCTAGCAGCGAGGTGCAGTCTGTCTCTCGCTGTGAGGAGGCTGTAGTTGGGGAGGCAGCAACGGCTACCAGCAGTGAGGTGCAGCCCAGCACCTACTACAAGTGGCGAGTAGTTCACAGTAATGGAAGGCGCATCAGAGTAAGGAAAGTTAAGAGTGAAGATCTGAAGGTAGGAAATCGCTTCTCTGTTCTTCAGGATGAATGTACTTCAGTGGCCAGTGAAGGTAAGGGTACTACTGTCCCTGCTAATGGAGGTAAGCGCATTCTTGTGGTTGGTGACTCTCAGGTAAGATACATTGACCGTGCTTTTTGTAATAGGAATAAGAAGATGAGAGATAGAGTGTGCTTCCCTGGAGCTGGTGTTGAGGACATTGTCAACAAGCTGGATAATATCATGTCAGGTAATGGGAGCAAGCCCATTATCTGTCTCAGTGCTGGTGGAAATGATATTGGGAAGGGTAGGAGAGAAGAGCTGCTAGATAAGTACAGGTCAGCTATAGATTTCATTAAGTCTAAGGGAGGGATCCCAATCATATGTAGCATCTTGCCTAGAAGGGGAGTAGGAAATGAATGGTTGTCTAGGGCAATTGGTGTAAATTGCTGGCTAGACAGATACTGCAAGGAACTTGCAATCCCATTCATTGACAACTGGAACAACTTTTATGGCAAACATGATATGTATGCAAGGGATGGGGTACATCTCTCTGGGGCTGGGGTGGTAGCACTTGCAGACTCGATTGAGAAGGCCATTGGTGGAATGCCTATGATTTTAAACTGATGGAAGATAGAGGTATGGGTGTGTGTGGGAAACAAGCAGGTTGCAACACTTGGGTTGGAAACAGTAAATGTATAAAAGGCATTCAGCATGAAGTTATAAATAAAGACAATAGATCAGGTCAGCAAACAAAGGGGGACAGCAGAGGGCAGCAAGGGACTAGCTCCCTTAAGGTTTACTATACTAATAGCAGGAGTGTAAGAAATAAGATAGATGAGCTAAGATTAATTGCAAGTGCAGGAAACATAGATATTATTGCTATAACAGAGACCTGGCTCAATCTGAAAGATAGAGAGATGCCCTCTGAATGTCACATACAAGGCTATAAATTATTCCACACTGACAGGGTCAACAGGAAAGGTGGTGGAGTAGCGATGTATGTCAGAGACAATTTAAATTGTTGTGTTAGACAAGATATTAAATTAGAAGCGTCAGCCACTGAATCTGTTTGGTTACAGCTTCTCGAGGGCCGAGAAAAACTAATTTTGGGTGTGATTTACAGGGCCCCAAATCTTGATAGGGAGTGCAGTAAACTTCTATGGGACGAAATTCGTAAGGCATCTACATACGAAAATGTTGTGCTAATGGGAGATTTCAACTATAGACAGATTGACTGGAGCAATTTGACAGGAAATTTAGAGTCAGGTGACTTTCTTGATACGATCCAGGATTCTTTTTTAAAACAGTTTGTGACAGAGCCAACTAGGGGAAATAACCTCCTTGACTTGGTTCTTGCCAGTAGGGAAACACTAATTAATAATCTTGAGGTTAATGATGAGCTTGGGGAAAGTGATCACAAATCACTCAGTTTTAATATATCATGGAATTCCCCTAATAATGGCAATCAAGTCTCCGTCCCTGACTTTCGCTTGGCTGATTTCATAGGACTGAAAAATTACTTAGGTGGGCTGAACTGGAATGACCTGACTAAGGGTCAGGTAGGTGGTGATGGTTGCCGATATGATGCTTTCCAGGGCATAGTTCTAGCTGCTCAGTCAAATTATGTTCCAAATAGGGAAATCAGATCAAACAAAAATGATCCTAAATGGATGAACAATAGATTAAAATATCTGATTGGTCAAAAGAGAGGCATATATAGGCAAATCAAAAGAGGAGAGGGGCAATTGAGAAATCGATATATTCAGTTAAAGAGAGAAATAAAAAAGGGAATTAGAAAAGCAAAAAGAGATTATGAGGTTAAAGTTGCAAGAGAATCGAAGACTAACCCAAAAGGATTCTTTCAGGTATACAGAAGTAAGATCAGGTACAAGATAGGCCCACTCAAAAGTTCCTCGGGTCAGCTCACTGACAGTGATAAGGAAATGTGTAGAATTTTTAACACATACTTCCTCTCAGTTTTTACACAGGAGGATACCAGCGATATTCCAGTAATGATAAATTATGTAGAACAGGACGATAATAAACTGTGCACTATTAGGGTCACAAGTGACATGGTCCTTAGGCAAATAGATAAATTAAAACCTAACAAATCCCCAGGCCCTGATGAACTGTATGCAAGGGTTCTAAAGGAATGTAAAGAGGAGCTTAGCACACCTTTGGCTAATCTTTTCAACATATCACTACAAACTGGCATGGTGCCAGATAAGTGGAAAATGGCAAATGTGATACCTATTTTCAAAACAGGTGACAGGTCCTTAGCTTCGAACTATAGACCAATAAGCCTAACCTCCATAGTGGGAAAATTTATGGAATCAATAATTGCCGAGGCAGTTCGTAGCCACCTTGAAAAGCATAAATTAATCAACGAATCTCAGCATGGTTTTACAAAGGGGCGTTCCTGCCTTACGAATTTATTAACTTTTTTCACTAAGGTATTTGAGGAGGTAGATCATGGTAATGAATATGATATTGTGTATATGGACTTCAGTAAGGCTTTTGACAGGGTCCCACATCAGAGACTATTGAGGAAAATTAAAACACATGGAATAGGAGGAGAAATTTTTTCCTGGATAGAGGCATGGTTGACAAATACGCAGCAGAGAGTTTGCATAAATGGGGAGAAATCAGAGTGGGGAAGTGTCACGAGCGGTGTTCCACAGGGGTCAGTGTTGGGCCCCCTGCTGTTCACAATCTACATAAACGACATAGATGAGGGCATAAAGAGCGACATCGGCAAGTTTGCCGATGACACCAAAATAGGCCGTCGAATTCATTCTGACGAGGACATTCGAGCACTCCAGGAAGATTTGAATAGACCGATGCAGTGGTCGGAGAAGTGGCAGATGCAGTTTAATATAGACAAATGCAAAGTTCTAAATGTTGGACAGGACAATAACCATGCCACATATAAACTAAATAATGTAGATCTTAATATTACGGATTGCGAAAAAGATTTAGGAGTTCTGGTTAGCAGTAATCTGAAACCAAGACAACAGTGCATAAGTGTTAGCAATAAAGCTAATAGAATCCTTGGCTTCATATCAAGAAGCATAAATAATAGGAGTCCTCAGGTTGTTCTTCAACTCTATACATCCTTGGTTAGGCCTCATTTAGATTATGCTGCACAGTTTTGGTCACCTTATTACAGAATGGATATAAATTCTCTGGAAAATGTACAAAGGAGGATGACAAAGTTGATCCCATGTATCAGAAACCTTCCCTATGAGGATAGACTAAGGGCCCTGAATCTGCACTCTCTAGAAAGACGTAGAATTAGGGGGGATATGATTGAGGTGTATAAATGGAAGACAGGAATAAATAAAGGGGATGTAAATAGTGTGCTGAAAATATCTAGCCTAGACAGGACTCGCAGCAATGGTTTTAAGTTGGAAAAATTCAGATTCAGGAAGGATATAGGAAAGTACTGGTTTGGTAATAGAGTTGTGGATGAGTGGAACAAACTCCCAAGTACCGTTATAGAGGCCAGAACGTTGTGTAGCTTTAAAAATAGGTTGGATAAATACATGAGTGGATGTGGGTGCGTGTGAGCTAGACCTGATAGCTTGTGCTACCAGGTCGGTTGCCGTGTTCCTCCCTTAAGTCAATATGACCTGACCTGACTAGGTTGGGTGCATTGGCTTAAGCCGGTAGGAGACTTGGACCTGCCTCGCATGGGCCAGTAGGCCTTCTGCAGTGTTCCTTCGTTCTTATGTTCTTATGTTCTTAAATGATGACCGCAAAAACGCATGTGTTCAACATAGAGACGATGTTGGACACCTCATGAAATTCAATGAAGCTAAACTAGTTATTAAAGAAGACGACTTAAGACGGAGAAAATGCATTGAAGCTGCACTAATTTCTGTCAGTAACACTATAAAGCAAAAATCCGGTAGTTACAGTATTTCAAAATTACTAAGCAAGAGGATATTACCCATCCTGGGAACTGGTGTTACTTGATGCCAGCAGGTCCCTCTCTAACCTCACCTGTTGTTAGGTAAGACACATGTGCAACAGTTAGGTATCTTTATTTCGAAACGTTTCGCCTAAACAGTAGGCTTCTTCAGTCGAGTACAGAAAAGTTGATAGAAGCAGAAGATACTTGAAGACGATGTAATCAGTCCATCACCCTTGAAGTTTTGAGGTGGTCAGTCCCTCAGTCTGGAGAAGAGCATTGTTCCGTTGTCTGAAACAATATGAAGTTGAAGTGAC